>NW_027634939.1:0-24000 GCF_949748355.1 Melanostigma gelatinosum
AAAAAAATATTTTTTTTCCAAAGTAACTAAAAAAATATTTTTTTTTCCAAAGTAACTAAAAAAATATTTTTTTTCCAAAGTAACTAAAAAAATATATTTTTTTCCAAAGTAACTAAAAAAATATTTTTTTTCCAAAGTAACTAAAAAAATATTTTTTTTTCCAAAGTAACTAAAAAAATTTTTTTTTTTCCAAAGTAACTAAAAAATTTTTTTTTTTTCCAAAGTAACTAAAAAAATATTTTTTTTCCAAAGTAACTAAAAAAATATTTTTTTTTCCAAAGTAACTAAAAAAATATTTTTTTTTCCAAAGTAACTAAAAAAATATTTTTTTTCCAAAGTAACTAAAAAAAAATTTTTTTTCCAAAGTAACTAAAAAGATATTTTTTTTTCCAAAGTAACTAAAAAAATATATTTTTTTCCAAAGTAACTAAAAAATTTTTTTTTTTCCAAAGAAACTAAAAAAAATTTTTTTTTTCCAAAGTAACTAAAAAAAAATTTTTTTTCCAAAGAAACTAAAAAAATATTTTTTTTTCCAAAGTAACTAAAAAAATATTTTTTTTTCCAAAGTAACTAAAAAAATATTTTTTTTCCAAAGTAACTAAAAAAATATTTTTTTTTCCAAAGTAACTAAAAAAATATTTTTTTTTCCAAAGTAACTAAAAAAATATATTTTTTTCCAAAGTAACTAAAAAAATATTTTTTTTTCCAAAGTAACTAAAAAAAATTTTTTTTTTCCAAAGTAACTAAAAAGATATTTTTTTTTCCAAAGTAACTAAAAAAATATATTTTTTTCCAAAGTAACTAAAAAAAATTTTTTTTTTCCAAAGAAACTAAAATTTTTTTTTTTTCCAAAGAAACTAAAAAAATATTTTTTTTTCCAAAGTAACTAAAAAAATATTTTTTTTTCCAAAGTAACTAAAAAAATATTTTTTTTCCAAAGTAACTAAAAAAATATTTTTTTTTCCAAAGTAACTAAAAAAATATTTTTTTTTCCAAAGTAACTAAAAAAATATTTTTTTTTCCAAAGAAACTAAAAAAATATTTTTTTTTCCAAAGTAACTAAAAAAATATTTTTTTTTCCAAAGTAACTAAAAAAATATTTTTTTTCCCAAAGAAACTAAAAAAATATTTTTTTTTCCAAATTAACTAAACAATTTTTTTTTTCCAAAGAAACTAAAAAAATATTTTTTTTTCCAAAGTAACTAAAAAAATATTTTTTTTTCCAAAGTAACTAAAAAAATATTTTTTTTTCCAAAGTAACTAAAAAAATATTTTTTTTTCCAAAGTAACTAAAAAAATATTTTTTTTCCAAAGTAACTAAAAAAATATTTTTTTTCCAAAGTAACTAAAAAAATATTTTTTTTTCCAAAGTAACTAAAAAAATATTTTTTTTCCAAAGTAACTAAAAAAATATTTTTTTTCCAAAGTAACTAAAAAAATATTTTTTTTTCCAAAGTAACTAAAAAAATATTTTTTTTTCCAAAGTAACTAAAAAAATATTTTTTTTTCCAAAGTAACTAAAACAATTTTTTTTTTCCAAAGAAACTAAAAAAATATTTTTTTTTCCAAAGTAACTAAAAAAAAAATTTTTTTTCCAAAGTAACTAAAAAAATATTTTTTTTTCCAAAGTAACTAAAAAAATATTTTTTTTTCCAAAGAAACTAAAAAAATATTTTTTTTCCCAAAGTAACTAAAAAATTTTTTTTTTTCCAAAGAAACTAAAAAAATATTTTTTTTTCCAAAGTAACTAAAAAAATATTTTTTTTTCCAAAGTAACTAAAAAAATATTTTTTTTCCAAAGTAACTAAAAAAATATTTTTTTTTCCAAAGTAACTAAAAAAATATTTTTTTTTCCAAAGTAACTAAAAAAATATTTTTTTTCCAAAGTAACTAAAAAAATATTTTTTTTTCCAAAGTAACTAAAAAAATATTTTTTTTTCCAAAGTAACTAAAAAAATATTTTTTTTTCCAAAGTAACTAAAAAAATATTTTTTTTTCCAAAGAAACTAAAAAAATATTTTTTTTTCCAAAGTAACTAAAAAAATATTTTTTTTTCCAAAGTAACTAAAAAAATATTTTTTTTCCCAAAGAAACTAAAAAAATATTTTTTTTTCCAAAGTAACTAAAAAAATATTTATTTTTCCAAAGTAACTAAAAAAATATTTTTTTTTCCAAAGTAACTAAAAAAATATTTTTTTTTCCAAAGTAACTAAAAAAATATTTTTTTTCCAAAGTAATTAAAAAAATATTTTTTTTCCAAAGTAACTAAAAAAATATTTTTTTTTCCAAAGTAACTAAAAAAATATTTTTTTTTCCAAAGTAACTAAAAAAATATTTTTTTTCCAAAGTAACTAAAAAAATATTTTTTTTTCCAAAGTAACTAAAAAAATTTTTTTTTTCCAAAGTAACTAAAAAAATATTTTTTTTTCCAAAGTAACTAAAAAAATTTTTTTTTTCCAAAGAAACTAAAAAAATATTTTTTTTTCCAAAGTAACTAAAAAAATTTTTTTTTTTCCAAAGTAACTAAAAAAATATTTTTTTTTCCAAAGTAACTAAAAAAATATTTTTTTTTCCAAAGAAACTAAAAAAATATTTTTTTTTCCAAAGTAACTAAAAAAATATTTTTTTTTCCAAAGTAACTAAAAAAATATATTTTTTTCCAAAGTAACTAAAAAAATATTTTTTTTCCCAAAGAAACTAAAAAAATATTTTTTTTTCCAAAGTAACTAAAAAAAATTTTTTTTTTCCAAAGAAACTAAAAAAATATTTTTTTTTCCAAAGTAACTAAAAAAATATTTTTTTTTCCAAAGTAACTAAAAAAATATTTTTTTTCCCAAAGTAACTAAAAAAATATTTTTTTTTCCAAAGTAACTAAAAAATTTTTTTTTTTTCCAAAGTAACTAAAAAAATATTTTTTTTTCCAAAGTAACTAAAAAAATATTTTTTTTTCCAAAGTAACTAAAAAAATATTTTTTTTTCCAAAGTAACTAAAAAAATATTTTTTTTTCCAAAGAAACTAAAAAAATTTTTTTTTTCCAAAGTAACTAAAAAAATATTTTTTTTTCCAAAGTAACTAAAAAAATATTTTTTTTCCAAAGTAACTAAAAAAATATTTTGTTTTCAAAGTAACTAAAAAAATATTTTTTTTTCCAAAGAAACTAAAAAAATATTTTTTTTTCCAAAGAAACTAAAAAAATATTTTTTTTTCCAAAGTAACTAAAAAAATATTTTTTTTTCCAAAGTAACTAAAAAAATATTTTTTTTCCCAAAGAAACTAAATTTTTTTTTTTTTTTCCAAATTAACTAAACAATTTTTTTTTTCCAAAGAAACTAAAAAAATTTTTTTTTTTCCAAAGTAACTAAAAAATTTTTTTTTTCCAAAGAAACTAAAAAAATATTTTTTTTTCCAAAGTAACTAAAAAAATATTTTTTTTTCCAAAGTAACTAAAAAAATATTTTTTTTCCAAAGTAACTAAAAAAATATTTTTTTTTCCAAAGTAACTAAAAAAATATTTTTTTTCCAAAGTAACTAAAAAATTTTTTTTTTTTCCAAAGTAACTAAAAAATATATTTTTTTTCCAAAGTAACTAAAAAAATATTTTTTTTTCCAAAGTAACTAAAAAAATTTTTTTTTTTCCAAAGAAACTAAAAAAATTTTTTTTTCCAAAGTAACTAAAAAAAATTTTTTTTTTCCAAAGTAACTAAAAAAAATTTTTTTTTTCCAAAGTAACTAAAAAAAAAAATTTTTTTCCAAAGAAACTAAAAATATATTTTTTTTTCCAAAGTAACTAAAAAAATATATTTTTTTCCAAAGTAACTAAAAAAATATTTTTTTTCCAAAGTAACTAAAAAAATATTTTTTTTTCCAAAGTAACTAAAAAAAAATTTTTTTTTCCAAAGTAACTAAAAAGATATTTTTTTTTCCAAAGTAACTAAAAAAATATATTTTTTTCCAAAGTAACTAAAAAAAATTTTTTTTTTCCAAAGAAACTAAAATTTTTTTTTTTTCCAAAGAAACTAAAAAAATATTTTTTTTTCCAAAGTAACTAAAAAAATATTTTTTTTTCCAAAGTAACTAAAAAAATATTTTTTTTCCAAAGTAACTAAAAAAATATTTTTTTTTCCAAAGTAACTAAAAAAATATTTTTTTTTCCAAAGTAACTAAAAAAATATTTTTTTTTCCAAAGAAACTAAAAAAATATTTTTTTTTCCAAAGTAACTAAAAAAATATTTTTTTTTCCAAAGTAACTAAAAAAATATTTTTTTTCCCAAAGAAACTAAAAAAATATTTTTTTTTCCAAATTAACTAAACAATTTTTTTTTTCCAAAGAAACTAAAAAAATATTTTTTTTTCCAAAGTAACTAAAAAAATATTTTTTTTTCCAAAGTAACTAAAAAAATATTTTTTTTTCCAAAGTAACTAAAAAAATATTTTTTTTTCCAAAGTAACTAAAAAAATATTTTTTTTCCAAAGTAACTAAAAAAATATTTTTTTTCCAAAGTAACTAAAAAAATATTTTTTTTTCCAAAGTAACTAAAAAAATATTTTTTTTTCCAAAGTAACTAAAAAAATATTTTTTTTCCAAAGTAACTAAAAAAATATTTTTTTTTCCAAAGTAACTAAAAAAATATTTTTTTTTCCAAAGTAACTAAAAAAATATTTTTTTTTCCAAAGTAACTAAAAAAATTTTTTTTTTCCAAAGAAACTAAAAAAATATTTTTTTTTCCAAAGTAACTAAAAAAAATTTTTTTTTTCCAAAGTAACTAAAAAAATATTTTTTTTTCCAAAGTAACTAAAAAAATATTTTTTTTTCCAAAGAAACTAAAAAAATATTTTTTTTCCCAAAGTAACTAAAAAAATTTTTTTTTTCCAAAGAAACTAAAAAAATATTTTTTTTTCCAAAGTAACTAAAAAAATATTTTTTTTTCCAAAGTAACTAAAAAAATATTTTTTTTCCAAAGTAACTAAAAAAATATTTTTTTTTCCAAAGTAACTAAAAAAATATTTTTTTTTCCAAAGTAACTAAAAAAATATATTTTTTTCCAAAGTAACTAAAAAAATATTTTTTTTTCCAAAGTAACTAAAAAAATATTTTTTTTTCCAAAGTAACAAAAAAAATATTTTTTTTTCCAAAGTAACAAAAAAATTTTTTTTTTTTCCAAAGAAACTAAAAAAATATTTTTTTTTCCAAAGTAACTAAAAAAATATTTTTTTTTCCAAAGTAACTAAAAAAATATTTTTTTTCCCAAAGAAACTAAAAAAATATTTTTTTTTCCAAATTAACTAAACAATTTTTTTTTTCCAAAGAAACTAAAAAAATATTTTTTTTTCCAAAGTAACTAAAAAAATATTTATTTTTCCAAAGTAACTAAAAAAATATTTTTTTTTCCAAAGTAACTAAAAAAATATTTTTTTTTCCAAAGTAACTAAAAAAATATTTTTTTTTCCAAAGTAACTAAAAAAATATTTTTTTTTCCAAAGAAACTAAAAAAATATTTTTTTTTCCAAAGTAACTAAAAAAATATTTTTTTTTCCAAAGTAACTAAAAAAATATTTTTTTTCCCAAAGAAACTAAAAAAATATTTTTTTTTCCAAAGTAACTAAAAAAATATTTATTTTTCCAAAGTAACTAAAAAAATATTTTTTTTTCCAAAGTAACTAAAAAAATATTTTTTTTTCCAAAGTAACTAAAAAAATATTTTTTTTCCAAAGTAATTAAAAAAATATTTTTTTTCCAAAGTAACTAAAAAAATATTTTTTTTTCCAAAGTAACTAAAAAAATATTTTTTTTTCCAAAGTAACTAAAAAAATATTTTTTTTCCAAAGTAACTAAAAAAATATTTTTTTTTCCAAAGTAACTAAAAAAATTTTTTTTTTCCAAAGTAACTAAAAAAATATTTTTTTTTCCAAAGTAACTAAAAAAATTTTTTTTTTCCAAAGAAACTAAAAAAATATTTTTTTTTCCAAAGTAACTAAAAAAAATTTTTTTTTTCCAAAGTAACTAAAAAAATATTTTTTTTTCCAAAGTAACTAAAAAAATATTTTTTTTTCCAAAGAAACTAAAAAAATATTTTTTTTCCCAAAGTAACTAAAAAAATTTTTTTTTTCCAAAGAAACTAAAAAAATATTTTTTTTTCCAAAGTAACTAAAAAAATATTTTTTTTTCCAAAGTAACTAAAAAAATATTTTTTTTCCAAAGTAACTAAAAAAATATTTTTTTTTCCAAAGTAACTAAAAAAATATTTTTTTTTCCAAAGTAACTAAAAAAATATATTTTTTTCCAAAGTAACTAAAAAAATATTTTTTTTTCCAAAGTAACTAAAAAAATATTTTTTTTTCCAAAGTAACAAAAAAAATATTTTTTTTTCCAAAGTAACAAAAAAATTTTTTTTTTTTCCAAAGAAACTAAAAAAATATTTTTTTTTCCAAAGTAACTAAAAAAATATTTTTTTTTCCAAAGTAACTAAAAAAATATTTTTTTTCCCAAAGAAACTAAAAAAATATTTTTTTTTCCAAATTAACTAAACAATTTTTTTTTTCCAAAGAAACTAAAAAAATATTTTTTTTTCCAAAGTAACTAAAAAAATATTTATTTTTCCAAAGTAACTAAAAAAATATTTTTTTTTCCAAAGTAACTAAAAAAATATTTTTTTTTCCAAAGTAACTAAAAAAATATTTTTTTTTCCAAAGTAACTAAAAAAATATTTTTTTTTCCAAAGAAACTAAAAAAATATTTTTTTTTCCAAAGTAACTAAAAAAATATTTTTTTTTCCAAAGTAACTAAAAAAATATTTTTTTTCCCAAAGAAACTAAAAAAATATTTTTTTTTCCAAAGTAACTAAAAAAATATTTATTTTTCCAAAGTAACTAAAAAAATATTTTTTTTTCCAAAGTAACTAAAAAAATATTTTTTTTTCCAAAGTAACTAAAAAAATATTTTTTTTCCAAAGTAATTAAAAAAATATTTTTTTTCCAAAGTAACTAAAAAAATATTTTTTTTTCCAAAGTAACTAAAAAAATATTTTTTTTTCCAAAGTAACTAAAAAAATATTTTTTTTCCAAAGTAACTAAAAAAATATTTTTTTTTCCAAAGTAACTAAAAAAATTTTTTTTTTCCAAAGTAACTAAAAAAATATTTTTTTTTCCAAAGTAACTAAAAAAATTTTTTTTTTCCAAAGAAACTAAAAAAATATTTTTTTTTCCAAAGTAACTAAAAAAATATTTTTTTTTCCAAAGTAACTAAAAAAATATTTTTTTTTCCAAAGAAACTAAAAAAATATTTTTTTTTCCAAAGTAACTAAAAAAATATTTTTTTTTCCAAAGTAACTAAAAAAATATATTTTTTTCCAAAGTAACTAAAAAAATATTTTTTTTCCCAAAGAAACTAAAAAAATATTTTTTTTTCCAAAGTAACTAAAAAAAATTTTTTTTTTCCAAAGAAACTAAAAAAATATTTTGTTTTCAAAGTAACTAAAAAAATATTTTTTTTTCCAAAGAAACTAAAAAAATATTTTTTTTTCCAAAGAAACTAAAAAAATATTTTTTTTTCCAAAGTAACTAAAAAAATATTTTTTTTTCCAAAGTAACTAAAAAAATATTTTTTTTCCCAAAGAAACTAAAATTTTTTTTTTTTTCCAAATTAACTAAACAATTTTTTTTTTCCAAAGAAACTAAAAAAATTTTTTTTTTCCAAAGTAACTAAAAAAATTTTTTTTTCCAAAGAAACTAAAAAAATATTTTTTTTTCCAAAGTAACTAAAAAAATATTTTTTTTTCCAAAGTAACTAAAAAAATATTTTTTTTCCAAAGTAACTAAAAAAATATTTTTTTTTCCAAAGTAACTAAAAAAATATTTTTTTTCCAAAGTAACTAAAAAATTTTTTTTTTTTCCAAAGTAACTAAAAAATATATTTTTTTTCCAAAGTAACTAAAAAAATATTTTTTTTTCCAAAGTAACTAAAAAAATTTTTTTTTTTCCAAAAGAAACTAAAAAATTTTTTTTTCCAAAGTAACTAAAAAAAATTTTTTTTTTCCAAAGTAACTAAAAAAAATTTTTTTTTTCCAAAGTAACTAAAAAAAAAATTTTTTTTCCAAAGAAACTAAAAAAAATATTTTTTTTCCAAAGTAACTAAAAAAATATATTTTTTTCCAAAGTAACTAAAAAAATATTTTTTTTCCAAAGTAACTAAAAAAATATTTTTTTTTCCAAAGTAACTAAAAAAAATTTTTTTTTCCAAAGTAACTAAAAAGATATTTTTTTTCCAAAGTAACTAAAAAAATATATTTTTTTCCAAAGTAACTAAAAAAAATTTTTTTTTTTCCAAAGAAACTAAAATTTTTTTTTTTTCCAAAGAAACTAAAAAAATATTTTTTTTTCCAAAGTAACTAAAAAAATATTTTTTTTTCCAAAGTAACTAAAAAAATATTTTTTTTCCAAAGTAACTAAAAAAATATTTTTTTTTTCCAAAGTAACTAAAAAAATATTTTTTTTTCCAAAGTAACTAAAAAAATATTTTTTTTTCCAAAGAAACTAAAAAAATATTTTTTTTTTCCAAAGTAACTAAAAAAATATTTTTTTTTCCAAAGTAACTAAAAAAATATTTTTTTTCCCAAAGAAACTAAAAAAATATTTTTTTTTCCAAATTAACTAAACAATTTTTTTTTCCAAAGAAACTAAAAAAATATTTTTTTTTCCAAAGTAACTAAAAAAATATTTTTTTTTCCAAAGTAACTAAAAAAATATTTTTTTTCCAAAGTAACTAAAAAAATATTTTTTTTTCCAAAGTAACTAAAAAAATATTTTTTTCCAAAGTAACTAAAAAAATATTTTTTTTCCAAAGTAACTAAAAAAATATTTTTTTTTCCAAAGTAACTAAAAAAATATTTTTTTTTCCAAAGTAACTAAAAAAATATTTTTTTTCCAAAGTAACTAAAAAAATATTTTTTTTTTCCAAAGTAACTAAAAAAATATTTTTTTTTCCAAAGTAACTAAAAAAATATTTTTTTTTCCAAAGTAACTAAAAAATATTTTTTTTTTCCAAAGAAACTAAAAAAATATTTTTTTTTCCCAAAGTAACTAAAAAAATTTTTTTTTTCCAAAGAAACTAAAAAAATATTTTTTTTTTCCAAAGTAACTAAAAAAATATTTTTTTTTCCAAAGTAAACTAAAAAAATATTTTTTTTCCAAAGTAACTAAAAAAATATTTTTTTTTCCAAAGTAACTAAAAAAATATTTTTTTTTCCAAAGTAACTAAAAAAATATATTTTTTTCCAAAGTAACTAAAAAAATATTTTTTTTTCCAAAGTAACTAAAAAAATATTTTTTTTTCCAAAGTAACTAAAAAAATATTTTTTTTTCCAAAGTAACAAAAAAAATAATTTTTTTTCCAAAGAAACTAAAAAAATATTTTTTTTTCCAAAGTAACTAAAAAAATATTTTTTTTTCCAAAGTAACTAAAAAAATATTTTTTTTCCCAAAGAAACTAAAAAAATATTTTTTTTTCCAAATTAACTAAACAATTTTTTTTTCCAAAGAAACTAAAAAAATATTTTTTTTTCCAAAGTAACTAAAAAAATATTTTTTTTTCCAAAGTAACTAAAAAAATATTTTTTTTTCCAAAGTAACTAAAAAAATATTTTTTTTTTCCAAAGTAACTAAAAAAATATTTTTTTTTCCAAAGTAATTAAAAAAATATTTTTTTTCCAAAGTAACTAAAAAAATATTTTTTTTTCCAAAGTAACTAAAAAAATATTTTTTTTTCCAAAGTAACTAAAAAAATATTTTTTTTCCAAAGTAACTAAAAAAATATTTTTTTTTCCAAAGTAACTAAAAAAATATTTTTTTTCCAAAGTAACTAAAAAAATATTTTTTTTTCCAACTAAAAAATTTTTTTTTTCCAAAGAAACTAAAAAAATATTTTTTTTTCCAAAGTAACTAAAAAAATTTTTTTTTTTCCAAAGTAACTAAAAAAATATTTTTTTTTCCAAAGTAACTAAAAAAATATTTTTTTTTCCAAAGAAACTAAAAAAATATTTTTTTTTCCAAAGTAACTAAAAAAATTTTTTTTTTTCCAAAGTAACTAAAAAAATATATTTTTTTCCAAAGTAACTAAAAAAATATTTTTTTTCCCAAAGAAACTAAAAAAATATTTTTTTTTCCAAAGTAACTAAAAATTTTTTTTTTTTTCCAAAGAAACTAAAAAAATATTTTTTTTTCCAAAGTAACTAAAAAAATATTTTTTTTTCCAAAGTAACTAAAAAAATATTTTTTTTTCCAAAGTAACTAAAAAAATATTTTTTTTTCCAAAGTAACTAAAAAAATATTTTTTTTCCAAAGTAACTAAAAAAATATTTTTTTTTCCAAAGTAACTAAAAAAATATTTTTTTTTCCATCCAAAGTAACTAAAAAAATATTTTTTTTCCAAAGTAACTAAAAAAATATTTTTTTTTCCAAAGTAACTAAAAAAATATTTTTTTTTCCAAAGTAACTAAAAAAATATTTTTTTTTCCAAAGAAACTAAAAAAATATTTTTTTTTCCAAAGTAACTAAAAAAATATTTTTTTTTCCAAAGTAACTAAAAAAATATTTTTTTTTCCAAAGAAACTAAAAAAATATTTTTTTTTCCAAATTAACTAAACAATTTTTTTTTCCAAAGAAACTAAAAAAATATTTTTTTTTCCAAAGTAACTAAAAAAATATTTTTTTTTCCAAAGTAACTAAAAAAATATTTTTTTTTCCAAAGTAACTAAAAAAATATTTTTTTTTCCAAAGTAACTAAAAAATATTTTTTTTCCAAAGTAACTAAAAAAATATTTTTTTTCCAAAGTAACTAAAAAAATATTTTTTTTTCCAAAGTAACTAAAAAAATATTTTTTTTTCCAAAGTAACTAAAAAAATATTTTTTTTCCAAAGTAACTAAAAAAATATTTTTTTTTCCAAAGTAACTAAAAAAATATTTTTTTTTCCAAAGTAACTAAAAAATATTTTTTTTCCAAAGTAACTAAAAAAAATTTTTTTTTCCAAAGAAACTAAAAAAATATTTTTTTTTCCAAAGTAACTAAAAAAAAATTTTTTTTTTCCAAAGTAACTAAAAAAATATTTTTTTTTCCAAAGTAACTAAAAAAATATTTTTTTTTCCAAAGAAACTAAAAAATATTTTTTTTCCCAAAGTAACTAAAAAAAATTTTTTTTCCAAAGAAACTAAAAAAATATTTTTTTTTCCAAAGTAACTAAAAAAATTTTTTTTCTCCAAAGTAACTAAAAAAATTTTTTTTTCCAAAGTAACTAAAAAAATATTTTTTTTTCCAAAGTAACTAAAAAAATATTTTTTTTTCCAAAGTAACTAAAAAAAAATATTTTTTTCCAAAGTAACTAAAAAAATATTTTTTTTTCCAAAGTAACTAAAAAAATATTTTTTTTTTCCAAAGTAACTAAAAAAATATTTTTTTTTCCAAAGTAACAAAAAAAATATTTTTTTTTCCAAAGAAACTAAAAAAATATTTTTTTTTCCAAAGTAACTAAAAAAATATTTTTTTTTCCAAAGTAACTAAAAAAATATTTTTTTTCCAAAGAAACTAAAAAAATATTTTTTTTTCCAAATTAACTAAACAATTTTTTTTTTCCAAAGAAACTAAAAAAATATTTTTTTTTCCAAAGTAACTAAAAAAATATTTATTTTTCCAAAGTAACTAAAAAAATATTTTTTTTTCCAAAGTAACTAAAAAAATATTTTTTTTTCCAAAGTAACTAAAAAAATATTTTTTTTCCAAAGTAATTAAAAAAATATTTTTTTTCCAAAGTAACTAAAAAAATATTTTTTTTTCCAAAGTAACTAAAAAAAAATTTTTTTTTTCCAAAGTAACTAAAAAAATATTTTTTTTTCCAAAGTAACTAAAAAAATTTTTTTTTTCCAAAGAAACTAAAAAAATATTTTTTTTTCCAAAGTAACTAAAAAAAATTTTTTTTTTCCAAAGTAACTAAAAAAATATTTTTTTTTCCAAAGTAACTAAAAAAATATTTTTTTTTCCAAAGAAACTAAAAAAATATTTTTTTTTCCAAAGTAACTAAAAAAATATTTTTTTTTCCAAAGTAACTAAAAAAATATATTTTTTTCCAAAGTAACTAAAAAAATATTTTTTTTCCCAAAGAAACTAAAAAAATATTTTTTTTTCCAAAGTAACTAAAAAAAATTTTTTTTTTCCAAAGAAACTAAAAAAATATTTTTTTTTCCAAAGTAACTAAAAAAATATTTTTTTTTCCAAAGTAACTAAAAAAATATTTTTTTTTCCAAAGTAACTAAAAAAAATTTTTTTTTTCCAAAGTAACTAAAAAATTTTTTTTTTTTCCAAAGTAACTAAAAAAATATTTTTTTTTCCAAAGTAACTAAAAAAATATTTTTTTTTCCAAAGTAACTAAAAAAATATTTTTTTTTCCAAAGTAACTAAAAAAATATTTTTTTTTCCAAAGAAACTAAAAAATTTTTTTTTTTCCAAAGTAACTAAAAAAATATTTTTTTTTCCAAAGTAACTAAAAAAATATTTTTTTTCCAAAGTAACTAAAAAAATATTTTGTTTTCAAAGTAACTAAAAAAATATTTTTTTTTCCAAAGAAACTAAAAAAATATTTTTTTTTCCAAAGAAACTAAAAAAATATTTTTTTTTCCAAAGTAACTAAAAAAATATTTTTTTTTCCAAAGTAACTAAAAAAATATTTTTTTTCCCAAAGAAACTAAAATTTTTTTTTTTTTCCAAATTAACTAAACAATTTTTTTTTTCCAAAGAAACTAAAAATTTTTTTTTTTTCCAAAGTAACTAAAAAATTTTTTTTTTCCAAAGAAACTAAAAAAATATTTTTTTTTCCAAAGTAACTAAAAAAATATTTTTTTTTCCAAAGTAACTAAAAAAATATTTTTTTTCCAAAGTAACTAAAAAAATATTTTTTTTTCCAAAGTAACTAAAAAAATATTTTTTTTCCAAAGTAACTAAAAAAATTTTTTTTTTTCCAAAGTAACTAAAAAAAATATTTTTTTTCCAAAGTAACTAAAAAAATATTTTTTTTTCCAAAGTAACTAAAAAATTTTTTTTTTTTCCAAAGAAACTAAAAAAAATTTTTTTTCCAAAGTAACTAAAAAAAATTTTTTTTTTCCAAAGTAACTAAAAAAAATTTTTTTTTTCCAAAGTAACTAAAAAAATTTTTTTTTTTCCAAAGAAACTAAAAAAATATTTTTTTTTCCAAAGTAACTAAAAAAATATTTTTTTTTCCAAAGTAACTAAAAAAATATTTTTTTTCCAAAGTAACTAAAAAAATATTTTTTTTTCCAAAGTAACTAAAAAAATATTTTTTTTTCCAAAGTAACTAAAAAAATATTTTTTTTTCCAAAGTAACTAAAAAAATATTTTTTTTTCCAAAGAAACTAAAAAAATATTTTTTTTCCAAAGAAACTAAAAAAATATTTTTTTTTCCAAAGAAACTAAAAAAATATTTTTTTTTCCAAAGTAACTAAAAAAAATTTTTTTTTTCCAAAGAAACTAAAAAATTTTTTTTTTTCCAAAGTAACTAAAAAATTTTTTTTTTTTTCCAAAGAAACTAAAAAAATATTTTTTTTCCAAAGTAACTAAAAAAATATTTTTTTTTCCAAAGTAACTAAAAAAAATTTTTTTTTTCCAAAGTAACTAAAAAAATATTTTTTTTTCCAAAGTAACTAAAAAAATATTTTTTTTTCCAAAGAAACTAAAAAAATATTTTTTTTTCCAAAGAAACTAAAAAAATATTTTTTTTTCCAAAGTAACTAAAAAAAATTTTTTTTTCCAAAGAAACTAAAAAAAAAATTTTTTTTCCAAAGTAACTAAAAAAATATTTTTTTTTCCAAAGAAACTAAAAAAATATTTTTTTTCCAAAGTAACTAAAAAAATTTTTTTTTTTCCAAAGTAACTAAAAAATTTTTTTTTTTCCCAAAGTAACTAAAAAAATATTTTTTTTTCCAAAGTAACTAAAAAAATATTTTTTTTTCCAAAGTAACTAAAAAAATATTTTTTTTTCCAAAGTAACTAAAAAAATATTTTTTTTTCCAAAGTAACTAAAAAAATATTTTTTTTTCCAAAGTAACTAAAAAAATATTTTTTTTTCCAAAGTAACTAAAAAAATATTTTTTTTTCCAAAGTAACTAAAAAAATATTTTTTTTTCCAAAGTAACTAAAAATATATTTTTTTTTCCAAAGTAACTAAAAAAATATTTTTTTTTCCAAAGTAACTAAAAAAATATTTTTTTTTCCAAAGTAACTAAATAAATATTTTTTTTTCCAAAGTAACTAAAAAAATATTTTTTTTCCCAAAGTAACTAAAAAAATATTTTTTTTCCCAAAGTAACTAAAAAAATATTTTTTTTCCAAAGTAACTAAAAAAATATTTTTTTTTTCCAAAGTAACTAAAAAAATATTTTTTTTCACAAAGTAACTAAAAAAATATTTTTTTTTCCAAAGTAACTAAAAAAATATTTTTTTTTCCAAAGTAACTAAAAAAATATTTTTTTTTCCAAAGTAACTAAAAATATATATTTTTTTCCAAAGTAACTAAAAAAATATTTTTTTTCCAAAGAAACTAAAAAAATATTTTTTTTTCCAAAGTAACTAAAAAAAATATTTTTTTTTCCAAAGAAACTAAAAAAATATTTTTTTTTCCAAAGTAACTAAAAAAATATTTTTTTTTCCAAAGTAACTAAAAAAATATTTTTTTTTCCAAAGTAACTAAAAAAATATTTTTTTTCCCAAAGAAACTAAAAAAATATTTTTTTTTCCAAAGTAACTAAAAAAATATTTTTTTTTCCAAAGTAACTAAAAAAATATTTTTTTTTCCAAAGTAACTAAAAAAATATTTTTTTTTCCAAAGTAACTAAAAAAATATTTTTTTTTCCAAAGTAACTAAAAAAATATTTTTTTTTCCAAAGTAACTAAAAAAATATTTTTTTTTCCAAAGTAACTAAAAAAATATTTTTTTTTCCAAAGTAACTAAAAAAATATTTTTTTTCCAAAGTAACTAAAAAAAAATTTTTTTTTCCAAAGTAACTAAAAAAATATTTTTTTTTCCAAAGAAACTAAAAAAAAATTTTTTTTTCCAAAGTAACTAAAAAAAAAATTTTTTTTCCAAAGTAACTAAAAAATTATTTTGTTTCCCAAAGTAACTAAAAAAATTTTTTTTTTCCAAAGTAACTAAAAAAATATTTTTTTTTCCAAAGTAACTAAAAAAATTTTTTTTTTTCCAAAGTAACTAAAAAAATTTTTTTTTTCCAAAGTAACTAAAAAAATATTTTTTTTTCCAAAGTAACTAAAAAAATATTTTTTTTTCCAAAGTAACTAAAAAAATATTTTTTTTTCCAAAGTAACTAAAAAAATATTTTTTTTTCCAAAGTAACTAAAAAAATATTTTTTTTTCCAAAGTAACTAAAAAAATATTTTTTTTTCCAAAGTAACTAAAAAAATATTTTTTTTCCAAAGTAACTAAAAAAATATTTTTTTTTCCAAAGTAACTAAAAAAATATTTTTTTTTCCAAAGTAACTAAAAAAATATTTTTTTTTCCAAAGTAACTAAAAAAATATTTTTTTTTCCAAAGTAACTAAAAAAATATTTTTTTTTCCAAAGTAACTAAAAAAATATTTTTTTTTCCAAAGTAACTAAAAAAATATTTTTTTTCCAAAGTAACTAAAAAAATATTTTTTTTTCCAAAGTAACTAAAAAAATTTTTTTTTTTCCAAAGTAACTAAAAAAAATTTTTTTTTTCCAAAGTAACTAAAAAAATATTTTTTTTCCAAAGAAACTAAAAAAATATTTTTTTTTCCAAAGTAACTAAAAAAATATTTTTTTTTCCAAAGTAACTAAAAAAATATTTTTTTTTCCAAAGTAACTAAAAAAATATTTTTTTTCCCAAAGAAACTAAAAAAATATTTTTTTTTCCAAATTAACTAAACAATTTTTTTTTTCCAAAGAAACTAAAAAAATATTTTTTTTTCCAAAGTAACTAAAAAAATATTTATTTTTCCAAAGTAACTAAAAAAATATTTTTTTTTCCAAAATAACTAAAAAAATATTTTTTTTTTCCAAAGTAACTAAAAAAATATTTTTTTTCCAAAGTAACTAAAAAAATATTTTTTTTCCAAAGTAACTAAAAAAATATTTTTTTTTCCAAAGTAACTAAAAAAATATTTTTTTTTCCAAAGTAACTAAAAAAATATTTTTTTTTCCAAAATAACTAAAAAAATATTTTTTTTTCCAAAGTAACTAAAAAAATATTTTTTTTCCAAAGTAACTAAAAAAATATTTTTTTTTCCAAAGTAACTAAAAAAATATTTTTTTTTCCAAAGTAACTAAAAAAATATTTTTTTTCCAAAGTAACTAAAAAAATATTTTTTTTTCCAAAGTAACTAAAAAAATATTTTTTTTTCCAAAGTAACTAAAAAAATATTTTTTTTTCCAAAGTAACTAAAAAAATATTTTTTTTTCCAAAGAAACTAAAAAAATATTTTTTTTTCCAAAGTAACTAAAAAAAATTTTTTTTTTCCAAAGAAACTAAAAAAATATTTTTTTTTCCAAAGTAACTAAAAAAATATTTTTTTTTCCAAAGTAACTAAAAAAATATTTTTTTTTCCAAAGTAACTAAAAAAATATTTTTTTTTCCAAAGAAACTAAAAAAATATTTTTTTTTCCAAAGTAACTAAAAAATTTTTTTTTTTTCCAAAGAAACTAAAAAAAATTTTTTTTTCCAAAGTAACTAAAAAAATTTTTTTTTTTTCCAAAGAAACTAAAAAAATATTTTTTTTCCAAAGTAACTAAAAAAATATTTTTTTTTCCAAAGTAACTAAAAAAAATTTTTTTTTTCCAAAGTAACTAAAAAAATATTTTTTTTTCCAAAGTAACTAAAAAAATATTTTTTTTTCCAAAGAAACTAAAAAAAAATTTTTTTTTCCAAAGAAACTAAAAAAATATTTTTTTTTCCAAAGTAACTAAAAAAATTTTTTTTTTTCCAAAGTAACTAAAAAAATTTTTTTTTTTCCAAAGTAACTAAAAAAATATTTTTTTTTCCAAAGAAACTAAAAAAATATTTTTTTTCCAAAGTAACTAAAAATTTTTTTTTTTTTCCAAAGTAACTAAAAAATTATTCTTTTTCCCAAAGTAACTAAAAAAATATTTTTTTTTCCAAAGTAACTAAAAAAATATTTTTTTTTCCAAAGTAACTAAAAAAATATTTTTTTTTCCAAAGTAACTAAAAAAATATTTTTTTTTCCAAAGTAACTAAAAAAATATTTTTTTTTCCAAAGTAACTAAAAAAATATTTTTTTTTCCAAAGTAACTAAAAAAATATTTTTTTTTCCAAAGTAACTAAAAAAATATTTTTTTTTCCAAAGTAACTAAAAAAATATTTTTTTTTCCAAAGTAACTAAAAAAATATTTTTTTTTCCAAAGTAACTAAAAAAATATTTTTTTTTCCAAAGTAACTAAATAAATATTTTTTTTTCCAAAGTAACTAAAAAAATATTTTTTTTCCCAAAGTAACTAAAAAAATATTTTTTTTCCCAAAGTAACTAAAAAAATATTTTTTTTCCCAAAGTAACTAAAAAAATATTTTTTTTCCAAAGTAACTAAAAAAATATTTTTTTTTTCCAAAGTAACTAAAAAAATATTTTTTTTCACAAAGTAACTAAAAAAATATTTTTTTTTCCAAAGTAACTAAAAAAATATTTTTTTTTCCAAAGTAACTAAAAAAATATTTTTTTTTCCAAAGTAACTAAAAATATATTTTTTTTCCAAAGTAACTAAAAAAATATTTTTTTTCCAAAGAAACTAAAAAAATATTTTTTTTTCCAAAGTAACTAAAAAAATATTTTTTTTTCCAAAGTAACTAAAAAAATATTTTTTTTTCCAAAGTAACTAAAAAAATTTTTTTTTTTCCAAAGTAACTAAAAAAATATTTTTTTTTCCAAAGTAACTAAAAAAATATTTTTTTTTCCAAAGTAACTAAAAAAATATTTTTTTTCCAAAGTAACTAAAAAAATATTTTTTTTCCAAAGTAACTAAAAAAATATTTTTTTTTCCAAAGTAACTAAAAAAATATTTTTTTTTTCCAAAGTAACTAAAATTTTTTTTTTTTTCCAAAGTAACTAAAAAAATTTTTTTTTTCCAAAGTAACTAAAAAAATATTTTTTTTTCCAAAGTAACTAAAAAAATATTTTTTTTCCCAAAGTAACTAAAAAAATATTTTTTTTCCAAAGTAACTAAAAAAATATTTTTTTTTCCAAAGTAACTAAAAAGATTTTTTTTTCCAAAGTAACTAAAAAATATTTTTTTTTTCCAAAGTAACTAAAAAAATATTTTTTTTCCCAAAGAAACTAAAAAAAAATATTTTTTTCCAAAGTAACTAAAAAATTTTTTTTTTTCCAAAGTAACTAAAAAAATATTTTTTTTTCCAAAGTAACTAAAAAAATTTTTTTTTTTCCAAAGTAACTAAAAAAAATTTTTTTTTCCAAAGTAACTAAAAATTTTTTTTTTTTTCCAAAGTAACTAAAAAAATATTTTTTTTTCCAAAGAAACTAAAATTTTTTTTTTTTTTCCAAAGTAACTAAAAAAATATTTTTTTTTCCAAAGTAACTAAAAAAATATTTTTTTTCCAAAGTAACTAAAAAAATTTTTTTTTTTCCAAAGTAACTAAAAAAATTTTTTTTTTTCCAAAGTAACTAAAAAAATATTTTTTTTTCCAAAGTAACTAAAAAATTTTTTTTTTTTCCAAAGTAACTAAAAAAATATTTTTTTTTCCAAAGTAACTAAAAAAATATTTTTTTTTCCAAAGTAACTAAAAAAATATTTTTTTTTCCAAAGAAACTAAAAAAATATTTTTTTTTCCGAAGTAACTAAAAAAATATTTTTTTTTTCCAAAGTAACTAAAAAAATATTTTTTTTTCCAAAGTAACTAAAAAAATATTTTTTTTTCCAAAGTAACTAAAAAAATATTTTTTTTTCCAAAGTAACTAAAAAAAATTTTTTTTTTCCAAAGTAACTAAAAAAATATTTTTTTTTCCAAAGTAACTAAAAAAATATTTTTTTTCCAAAGTAACTAAAAAAATATTTTTTTTTCCAAAGTAACTAAAAAGATTTTTTTTTTCCAAAGTAACTAAAAAAAATTTTTTTTTCCAAAGTAACTAAAAAAAATTTTTTTTTTCCAAAGTAACTAAAAAAATATTTTTTTTTCCAAAGTAACTAAAAAAATATTTTTTTTTCCAAAGTAACTAAAAAAAATTTTTTTTTCCAAAGTAACTAAAAAAAATTTTTTTTTTCCAAAGAAACTAAAAAAATATATTTTTTTCCAAAGTAACTAAAAAAATATTTTTTTTTCCAAAGTAACTAAAAAAATATTTTTTTTTCCAAAGAAACTAAAAAAATATTTTTTTTTCCAAAGTAACTAAAAAAATATTTTTTTTTCCAAAGTAACTAAAAAAATATTTTTTTCCAAAGTAACTAAAAAAATATTTTGTTTTCAAAGTAACTAAAAAAATATTTTTTTTTCCAAAGAAACTAAAAAAATATTTTTTTTTCCAAAGTAACTAAAAAAATATTTTTTTTCCCAAAGTAACTAAAAAAATATTTTTTTTTCCAAAGTAACTAAAAAAATATTTTTTTTCCAAAGTAACTAAAAAAATATTTTTTTTTCCAAAGAAACTAAAATTTTTTTTTTTTTTCCAAAGTAACTAAAAATTTTTTTTTTTTTCCAAAGTAACTAAAAAAAATTTTTTTTTTCCAAAGTAACTAAAAAAATATTTTTTTTTCCAAAGAAACTAAAAAAATATTTTTTTTTCCAAAGAAACTAAAAAAATATTTTTTTTTCCAAAGAAACTAAAAAAATATTTTTTTTTCCAAAGTAACTAAAAAAATATTTTTTTTTCCAAAGTAACTAAAAAAATATTTTTTTTCTAAAGTAACTAAAAAAATATTTTTTTTTCCAAAGTAACTAAAAAATTTTTTTTTTTTCCAAAGAAACTAAAAAAATTTTTTTTTTCCAAAGTAACTAAAAAAAATTTTTTTTTTCCAAAGTAACTAAAAAAAATTTTTTTTTCCAAAGTAACTAAAAAAATATTTTTTTTTCCAAAGAAACTAAAAAAATATTTTTTTTTCCAAAGTAACTAAAAAAATATTTTTTTTCCAAAGTAACTAAAAAAATATTTTTTTTTCCAAAGTAACTAAAAAGATTTTTTTTTTTTCCAAAGTAACTAAAAAATTTTTTTTTTTTCCAAAGTAACTAAAAAAAAAATTTTTTTCCCAAAGTAACTAAAAAAAATTTTTTTTTTCCAAAGTAACTAAAAAAATATTTTTTTTTCCAAAGTAACTAAAAAAATATTTTTTTTTCCAAAGAAACTAAAAAAATATTTTTTTTTCCAAAGTAACTAAAAAAAATTTTTTTTTTCCAAAGAAACTAAAAAAATATATTTTTTTCCAAAGTAACTAAAAAAATATATTTTTTTCCAAAGTAACTAAAAAAATATTTTTTTTTCCAAAGAAACTAAAAAAATATTTTTTTTTCCAAAGTAACTAAAAAAATATTTTTTTTTCCAAAGTAACTAAAAAAATATTTTTTTCCAAAGTAACTAAAAAAATATTTTGTTTTCAAAGTAACTAAAAAAATATTTTTTTTTCCAAAGAAACTAAAAAAATATTTTTTTTTCCAAAGTAACTAAAAAAATATTTTTTTTTCCAAAGTAACTAAAAAAATATTTTTTTTTCCAAAGTAACTAAAAAAATATATTTTTTTTCCAAAGTAACTAAAAAAATATTTTTTTTTCCAAAGTAACTAAAAAAATATTTTTTTTTCCAAAGTAACTAAAAAAATATTTTTTTTCCAAAGTAACTAAAAAAATATATTTTTTTCCAAAGTAACTAAAAAAATATTTTTTTTTCCAAAGTAACTAAAAAATATTTTTTTTTCCAAAGTAACTAAAAAAATATTTTTTTTCCAAAGTAACTAAAAAAATATTTTTTTTTCCAAAGTAACTAAAAAAATATTTTTTTTTCCAAAGTAACTAAAAAAATAATTTTTTTCCAAAGTAACTAAAAAAATATTTTTTTTTCCAAAGTAACTAAAAAGATATTTTTTTTTCCAAAGTAACTAAAAAAATATATTTTTTTCCAAAGTAACTAAAAAAAAATTTTTTTTCCAAAGAAACTAAAATTTTTTTTTTTTTCCAAAGTAACTAAAAAAATTTTTTTTTTTCCAAAGTAACTAAAAAATTTTTTTTTTTTCCAAAGTAACTAAAAAAATATTTTTTTTTCCAAAGAAACTAAAAAAATATTTTTTTTTCCAAAGTAACTAAAAAAATATTTTTTTTTCCAAAGAAACTAAAAAAATATTTTTTTTTCCAAAGTAACTAAAAAAATATTTTTTTTTCCAAAGTAACTAAAAAAATATTTTTTTTCTAAAGTAACTAAAAAAATATTTTTTTTTCCAAAGTAACTAAAAAAATTTTTTTTTTTCCAAAGAAACTAAAAATTTTTTTTTTTTTCCAAAGTAACTAAAAAAAATTTTTTTTTTCCAAAGTAACTAAAAAAAATTTTTTTTTTCCAAAGTAACTAAAAAAATATTTTTTTTTCCAAAGAAACTAAAAAAATATTTTTTTTTCCAAAGTAACTAAAAAAATATTTTTTTTTCCAAAGAAACTAAAAAAATATTTTTTTTTCCAAAGTAACTAAAAAAATATTTTTTTTTCCAAAGTAACTAAAAAAATATTTTTTTTCTAAAGTAACTAAAAAAATATTTTTTTTTCCAAAGTAACTAAAAAAATATTTTTTTTTCCAAAGTAACTAAAAAAATATTTTTTTTTCCAAAGTAACTAAAAAAATATTTTTTTTTCCAAAGTAACTAAAAAAAATTTTTTTTTCCAAAGTAACTAAAAAAATATTTTTTTTCCAAAGTAACTAAAAAAATATTTTTTTTTCCAAAGTAACTAAAAAAATATTTTTTTTTCCAAAGTAACTAAAAAAATATTTTTTTTCCAAAGTAACTAAAAAAATATTTTTTTTTCCAAAGTAACTTAAAAAGATTTTTTTTTCCAAAGTAACTAAAAAATTTATTTTTTTTCCAAAGTAACTAAAAAAATATTTTTTTTCCCAAAGAAACTAAAAAAATATTTTTTTTTCCAAAGTAACTAAAAAAATATTTTTTTTCCAAAGTAACTAAAAAAATATTTTTTTTTCCAAAGTAACTAAAAAGATATTTTTTTTTCCAAAGTAACTAAAAAAATATATTTTTTTCCAAAGTAACTAAAAAGATATTTTTTTTTCCAAAGTAACTAAAAAAATATATTTTTTTCCAAAGTAACTAAAAAAAAATTTTTTTTCCCAAAGTAACTAAAAAAATATTTTTTTTCCAAAGTAACTAAAAAAATATTTTTTTTTCCAAAGTAACTAAAAAGATATTTTTTTTTCCAAAGTAACTAAAAATATATATTTTTTTCCAAAGTAACTAAAAAGATATTTTTTTTTCCAAAGTAACTAAAAAAATATATTTTTTTCCAAAGTAACTAAAAAAAAATTTTTTTTTCCAAAGTAACTAAAAAAAATTTTTTTTTTCCAAAGTAACTAAAAAAATATTTTTTTTTCCAAAGAAACTAAAAAAAATTTTTTTTTTCCAAAGTAACTAAAAAAATATTTTTTTTTCCAAAGAAACTAAAAAAATATTTTTTTTTCCAAAGTAACTAAAAAAATATTTTTTTTTCCAAAGTAACTAAAAAAATATTTTTTTTCTAAAGTAACTAAAAAAATATTTTTTTTTCCAAAGTAACTAAAAAAAATTTTTTTTTTCCAAAGAAACTAAATTTTTTTTTTTTTTTCCAAAGTAACTAAAAAATTTTTTTTTTTTCCAAAGTAACTAAAAAAAAATTTTTTTTTCCAAAGTAACTAAAAAAATATTTTTTTTTCCCAAGAAACTAAAAAAAAATTTTTTTTTCCAAAGTAACTAAAAAAATATTTTTTTTTCCAAAGTAACTAAAAAAATATTTTTTTTTCCAAAGAAACTAAAAAAATATTTTTTTTCCAAAGTAACTAAAAAAATATTTTTTTTTCCAAAGTAACTAAAAAAATATTTTTTTTTCCAAAGTAACTAAAAAAATATTTTTTTTTCCAAAGAAACTAAAAAAATATTTTTTTTTCCAAAGTAACTAAAAAATTATTTTTTTTTCCAAAGTAACTAAAAAAATATTTTTTTTTCCAAAGTAACTAAAAAAATATTTTTTTTTCCAAAGAAACTAAAAAAATATTTTTTTTTCCAAAGTAACTAAAAAAAAATTTTTTTTTCCAAAGAAACTAAAAAAATATTTTTTTTTCCAAAGTAACTAAAAAAATATTTTTTTTTCCAAGTAACTAAAAAAATATTTTTTTTTCCAAAGTAACTAAAAAAATATTTTTTTTTCCAAAGTAACTAAAAAAATATTTTTTTTCCAAAGTAACTAAAAAAATATTTTTTTTTCCAAAGTAACTAAAAATTTTTTTTTTTTCCAAAGAAACTAAAAAAAATTTTTTTTTTCCAAAGTAACTAAAATTTTTTTTTTTTTTCCAAAGAAACTAAAATTTTTTTTTTTTTTCCAAAGTAACAAAAAAAATTTTTTTTTTTCCAAAGTAACTAAAAAAATATTTTTTTTTCCAAAGTAACTAAAAAAATATTTTTTTTTCCAAAGTAACTAAAAAAATATTTTTTTTTCCAAAGTAACTAAAAAAAATTTTTTTTTCCAAAGTAACTAAAAAAATATTTTTTTTTCCAAAGTAACTAAAAAAATATTTTTTTTTCCAAAGTAACTAAAAAAATATTTTTTTTTCCAAAGAAACTAAAAAAAGATTTTTTTTTCCAAAGTAACTAAAAAAATATTTTTTTTTCCAAAGTAACTAAAAAAATATTTTTTTTCCAAAGTAACTAAAAAAATATTTTGTTTTCAAAGTAACTAAAAAAATATTTTTTTTTCCAAAGAAACTAAAAA